>NC_056727.1:1239742676-1239775176 GCF_019279795.1 Protopterus annectens | reverse complement strand
TGGTGGTCTCCTGCCATAAACAAATTCTACAACAGAAGGAGGAAACTGATGTTGAATAAGGTGAAGTCCCAATAATGGAAGAACTCCCTTATCAGCCTCAACAAAAACTTGAGATCCCTCATCAAATCCTCTAAAGCTAGCTATGAAAACAGAATTGCAGCAGATAGTAAAGACAACCACAAGGCCTTCTATAGTTATGTAAAGAATCTTCATGGCAATACCCAGATTTGCTCTGAGCTAATGCACAAAGGTACCGCCTATACCGAGCCAACAGATATTGCCAATATACTGGCTGACAGATTCAGTGCCAACTTTAACCCTCTCCCTCTTAAGGGACCATTCACAGTACTAGTAGATTGCCAGGCACCCAGTATTACTGCTGCACAGGTTAAAACAGCACTGTCCAAGGCCAAGAATACAGATTCTATGAGACGTGACAATATCCCTGGGTTTGTTCGACATGAACTGCATTGCGAACTGGCACCTCAATTATGTGCCTTGTTCAGTCACAGCCTCACCTTGGGCTTTGTCCCTTCCAGATGGCGCACTGGTACAGTCATCCCTCTCCACAATGGAGGAGCGACTACAGACCCTGGGAACTATTGCCCCATTAGCCTGATGAGTCTGCAACCTCAGCTAAGAATCCCACCCCCTCAGACAGGGACTCCTGAGCTTTAGACAGATGGGGTAAAAAAGTATACACCTCTGCAACTCTTACTATTACAGCACTAAATTGTCAGTTCCACATGCTGAAATATCAGCATCATACCATGGAACTCCTCAAACAAAAAATGTCTTCCTTTCCTACTTGTGCAGAAAATAAAGAATTAGAAGAGCTTATGCATTATGCAAGCCAGGTTACTAAGCACACCTTGCAATGTGGCTTTGATGCCCTAGAAGTATCTTGCAGGGCAGCAGTCACTGGTTCTGTCCTTAGAAGGCATGCTTGGCTTAAGGATCAGACCTTGCCAGACCATGTCAAATCAAAATTATTGGACGTACCATTGAACAAAGACAGTTTGTTTGACACCAGGGCAGAAGAGGTCTTAAAAAAGATGGAAGAAAAAGCTAAATCTATGTAGACAGTTAAAGACTTTTTCCAGGTCCAGCCTCCGAGGTTCAGTAGGCACTGCCCCTCCAAGCACTGGTCCTTTCCAGCCCCCTTCAGGTCAGTTCAGCCCAGACCCAGAGGAAGCAGACCCCCCAGACAGCAGTCCCAGGGAATGCAGAGATCTAAGCAATGGAGTTCATCCTCTTCAAAAACAGGGAGTGCTAAGCCACCCCTTATGGTAAGAACTCACAATGACTTTACACCTCTACCCCTTACCTCTGCCCATCTGCTTGTGCCCCTAGGAGGAAAACTCTCCTTCCATGCAAACAACTGGGCCACTATTATCAACGATTGATGAGTCCTCAACATAGTGTCCCAGAGATACAGATTTTATTTCGACACTCTGCCAACCCCAAAAGGGTTCCCAGATCTTCCTGCAAACCAGTGGGCAGAGGCCAGAAAGCAAGTTCTTCCCCTGCTCTCCAAGAGGGCAATATAGCATGTTCCTGCAGGCCAGATTGGCCAAGTTTCTATTCCAGACTTTTCCTGGTACCCAGAAAAGAGGGCACCTGGCACCCAATCCTCAATCTATCCATTCTAAACACCTTTCTGGTGATACCAAAATTCAAAATGCTCACCCTCCAGCAGCTTCTTTCTATGCTTTCCAAGGATGCTTGGTTAGCCACCCTAGACCTAAAAGAGGCCTACCTACACATCCCAATAAAGGAATCTTGCAGGAAATATCTACATTTCAGGGTGGGATCTATGCACTCTCAGTTCTCTGCACTTCCCTTTGGCTTATCCACTTCTCCCAGAGTTTTCACAAAATGCCTGGCTCCAGCCATTGCTTTTTGCAGGCAAAGAAATATTCTAATTAACCCCTACTTAGATGATTGCCTGATTCAGGCAGACAGTCAGGAAAAGCTGTTACCGCACCTGATCTTTGTAAAGGACCTACTGACCTCCCTGGGGTATACTATCAACAAAAAGAAATCAAAACTAGTCCCCACACAAAAAAATTGTATTCCTGGGAGCAAGTCTGGGCACAGCATCCCAGGTGGCATTCCTTAATCCAGAAAAACAAGCCTACCTGACAGGCGACTTCTCTCAACAAGGACCAGAAACCAGTTATCTGTAAGGAAAATCCTGCAAGCTCTAGGATTCATGGCCTCCTACATTCTACTCTTTCCATATGCCAGACTGCATATGAGGAAACTACAATGATGACTAAAAAGCCTTTGGTGTCAACACTCTCAAGACCTGGAAACTATCATACCTATGATACCCTGTCTAAGGAAAGATTTTCTTTGGTGGGCAGCAGCATGCAACCACAACAAGGGACTTCCCTTCTCACAACGCCAAGCTGCACAGACCCTCACCACAGATGCATCAGACTATGCCTGGAGTGCACACATGGACAGCAGGTGCATTCAGGGCCATTGGAGCCCAAATTAAATACATCTGTGCATCAACCAAAAAGAGATGCTAGCTGTTCAGCACATCCTGATAGCTTTCTGACCCCTACTCTCCCCGGGACCTCTACTGATCAAAACAGACAACACCACAGTGATGTGGTATATCAAGAAGCAGGGAGGGACTCACTCTTATCCTCTCTCCAGGCTCGCCATGACCCTTTGGCACACAGTTTCAGCCATGCAAATACACCTGCTAGCACAATTCCTGCCAGGCTCCCTAAACTCTCTGGCAGACAACTTAAGCAAAAACCTGCTAGACCAACACGAGTGGCAGCTAGACCACAGAACCTTCAACCTTGTAACCCAGAAATGGGGCACCACGAAGGTGGACCTCTGTGCCTCCCACTCCAATCATCAGCTCAGCAAATTCTGCACCAGGGAACCTCACAGCAAGGTCTGGAAAGTGGAGGCTGTATCCTTCCAATGGGTAAACCTCTTGATCTATGCATTTCCCCCTCTACCACTCATTTCAAGGGTACTGCTCAAAATAAGGGAGGAAAAACCAAGGGCAATCTTGATTGCCCCAGACATGCCATGCCGGCACTGGTTCCCACTGCTGCGCAGCCTGTCACCCCTGCCACCATGGCACCTACCTCAGATCCCCACACTCCTGACCCAGAAGAATGGAGAATTCATGCATCCACAATTGCAGACCCTGAAACTGGCAGCCTGGCTTATTCCCTGACCTCTTCTCAAGCTGCCAGTCTTAGCAAACAAGTCCTAGATGTTATACTTGAGGCCAGATGCCTCAGCACTAGGAAATCCTATGCTGACAATTTTAAAAGGTTTTGCACCTGGATCCAAGCTAAGGGAGCTGAAACAGCACAGCCCTCCCTACTTCTCATCCTGGATTACCTAGCAAACCTACTTCACAGGGTATATCCTTCTCTTCTATTAAAATTCATGCCTCTGCCATCTCTGCTCATTACAACACAGAGCCACCTCTCTTCTCACACCCTCTCATCAAACAGATCCTAAGAGGGGCTAACAACTTAAGGCCACCCAGAAGAGCTCCTACTCCAGCTTGGGACCTTAACTTTGTGTTGGAAAAGCTCACCCTACCCCCCTTTGAGCCTGCAGATTCAGCAGAGTTAAAATTCCTCTCTTGGAAAACAGCCTTGTTTCTGGCCATCACTTCAGCTAGAAGAGTTTCAGAGCTACAAGCACACATGGCTATAGAGCCCTTCATCAATTTCCATGCTGAAAGGGTCTCCCTCAGGACTAACCCATCTTTCATGCCTAAAGTGGTGTCCAGTGTGGCTCTCAACCAGTCCATTCATTTGCCCACCTTTTTCCCTAACCCACAAAACAAGGTGGAAAGGATTCTGCACTCTCCAGATGTGCACAGACAGCTCAGATTCTATCTGGATAGAACTAAATCTTTTTAGATAACTGACCAATTTGCTAGTCAGCTTTGCAGCAGGGGCAGAGGGCAAGGCCATATCCAAAAAAACAATCTCAAAATGGATAGCACACTGCATCCATTTCTGCTACAAACAGCATGGGAAACCACCCCAAAAGGGGGTCAGGATGCATTCCACCAGGGCAACCTCCACCTATCCAGCTTTTTTCAGAGGGGTCCCCAACAGGGACATCCTGGAGGCTGCAACATGGACTTCTGTTCATACCTTCACCAAGCATTACCACCTGCCTATCTTCTCCAAATCCAGGGAAGACTTTGCCATCTCATTCTTGCAGGGCATCTTAGCCAGCCCCCAGTCTTCTTGACTGCCTCCACCCTTTTCTTTAGCTTTGGGAATCAACCCAAGTGTGATGACTGCAACAGTGAAACATGAAGAACATAGTACAGTTGTGTACACTTACCATAAATATAGATGTTTGAGTGTATTCACTGTTGCAGTCCTGGTTTCCCACCCTCCATCCCCCTTGTCTCTCTTTCTATCTCTCTCTCTCTCTCTTCCTCTCTCCTTACAGAGAATTTTTGGTATTTACTTACTGCTGCTGGTGTTCTTCAAGCATAACCTAGTTCCCTATATGGGGGCTCCTGACAGCTGGGGCAAGAAAAACTGATGTAATGGCGTCGGCTGCCTGATTTTATACCATTGACGACCTGACGTCAGTCCTGGAGTGACAGCAACTGACGCAGAAATACTAAGCCTCTAGTATTCTGGCCGACTGACGGCTACCCCTGGCAGGATAACCCAAGTGTGATGACTGCAACAGTGAATGCACTCGAACATCTCCATTTATGGTAAATGTACACAACTGTACTTTTTTCTTGTGCAAGTATTTTTTCTTTCCTCTGATTTCTCTCTTAATCTTTTTGAATATCTTCTATCTGGAAATTCTGGGCTTCTTGAAGAATAGTAATGATACATAACTTCTTTCTTATCCTCAGTAGTCTATGCTGTCCTCTTAATGGCTCTTATCTGGCCTATAAGTTTTTGTGGACTACTACTTACTTCTACAATGGTGTAGGGACATCCTTCCAATTAACTTGGCCTAACCCCACTGTTGGAATGTTTCTGTGTCTTGAAGATTCTACACTGTCAGTTTTTCCAGTCCTGGAAACAGTGTGCATATGAGGACTGGGCACTTTTTTATCTTGAGACTTATGTAGCCAGTTGTCTTTTTTTAGTTTTTAGCGTACTTTGGTGCATGATACATTCTATATAAAATAGATTGTATAAATCAGTGTCATACCCAGTAAAGTATAGCTTATTTAAAGAGTAGCTCATTGCTAACCAGTATCCTACCTTTTCCTACATTTCACTATAGCTGATTTTGGTTATTATATGCATTTCTGGATTCCTGCATGTTCTTGTTACACAAATTTGTAAGGAAAGCAATTTCGTGCATTTACAGTTCATTAGAAGAAATACTCAATGGCGGTTACCAGTCTAATGGCCATAAGCCTTTTTAAGCCTAACCATTCATGCCCTAGTTTTCATAATTGTCAGTGCCCAAGGACTAGAAAGATTTTGATGTATGGCTGTGCCTTAGAGAATCTATAAGTTGCTGATGTCCATAAAGGCCACAGGTGACAAGTGTGGATGAATATATGGTTTCCCATCCATTGGTCCAAATGTTATTTGAATAGGTTTAAAGAAGTGCTCTGTTTCACATAAATGGGGAGTCTTTTCCAGAAAAAGTGTAATCTCTCAAACACACACCCATCCCTCCAACATGTTTTGCTGATGTTACAGACAAGGTTTAGCTCCTTAGATCGAGTAATTCTTGTGCCGCTTGTTTTGTGAATGTGTAGCATATCCATTAGGGCTGGATATGAGAAGGCCTTGCAGGCTAGGTATAGATTGGTCCTCAATAGTCTGTAGGAGACTGAGAACACAGACATGGCTTTGAGGTAGTCCACATAGGACATGTTCTTTACATACTGTATTTTTTTAATGAAGAACCTCTGTAGCTGCTATAGTTGTTACAAATGCCTGGTCAGCCAGGGAAGACTTTGCCACCGCAGTCTTGCAGGGCATCCTAGCCAGCCCCCAGTCTTCTTGACTGCCTCCACCCTTTTCTTCAGTCTTGACTTGATTATTGGTCTAATGAGGGCCGAACATAGGGGAGCATGATCTCCTTAGATTTGGAGGTCTTACCCTTATGTATGAGTTATACATTGTAGAAGGATTTTTCATCATCATGGGCACATGGTGATCAAAGTTCAGGTTACTGTCAACCTGAGTTCTCAAGCCCCTTACCACTGGGTCTACTATTAGAACAGTGTTATCAATGTTGTAATTTGCAGGGGTGCTCATCTTCCCCAAAGGGTATAAATATAATTTTTTTGGTATTGAGTATTAGGCCACATTTCTTCACCAGTTACTTGGCTCTCAGACCCTCCTCAAGGATATCTACATCTTTGGAGGAATCAGTCACTCTACCCAACTTGCAGTCATCTGCAGATCTGGTCACCCAAAGACCCTCTTATATTTGTTATGACTTGAGAAAAGTATATTCCAAACAGGAGAGGTCCAGTTGCTAAGACCTGTGGAACACTACCATTAACAGGCCTATTGGTGGAGGTGGATTCCACCACCCTAACTTTATGTATCCTCTCCATGAGCCATTTGACTATCCATTGGGTAACACAGGGATTTATGTCTACATTTTTGAGTTTGTCTATAATACCTAAGCGAGGAGTACTGTGTTGAATGCCTTTACTAGGTCAAGGTAGGCAGTATGCATTTTTTATAGGTTCATAGGTTGGTACTAGACTATCAGCCCTAGGGCCTATACAAGCCTATCCATAACAATTCCGTGGCTATTTCTTCCCGCAATATTTACTTCCCTGGCCCCCTGTCTAGCAGGGCGACTGACGTGATCCCCGGGGTGAATTTCCTATCTCCCATCCAGTTGTCAAGATTCCTTTTGAAGAGGGCCAAAGAGGTGCTCTGCTTGACATGTATGGGCAGTCTGTTCCAGAGTCTGGGGAGTCTCTGGGTCAGGAACCTATCACTCCAGCATGTTTTGTTCATTGTGATGACTTGGTTTAGATCCCTGGAGCATGTGGCTCTGAGGGATTGGGATTTTTTTAAGTGTAGCATACACAACAGCTCTGGGTTTGACATGGCCTTGTATGTTAAGCAGAGTTCGCCTCTGAGTAGATGATATGTGACAGAGTATTGCTGGAGTTTTTTTAGGTGGTCAGCATAGGGCATCTGCTTTAGGCCTGTGATTCTTTTAGTGAGGTATTTCTGCAGCCTTTCCCGTTGTTGCAGATGTCTTGAGAGGTACATACCAAATGGGGCATTGTATTCTATAATGGGTCTAATGAGGGATGAGTACAGTGGGACAATGACCTCCTTTTTTCTGGATGAAAAGCCCTTAGTGATGAGGTGTACCACATAGAAAGATTTCCTGACTGTTGTGGTGATGTGGTTATCGAAGGTGACACCACTGTCCACCTGTGTCCCTAAGTCTCTTATCACACTTTCGGTGTTTAGTGTACTGCCACCTATGTGGTAATTCACAGGTACATGTTTTTTCCCAAAGGGCATCATCCATGGCTCAAGTGGCCTTCTCAAAGTAGTCCACTGGGTTTAGTAGGTGTGACCTATCCTTAATGAAACGAAACTGGGATGGGTCCAGTGTTTGAACTGGGATGGGTCCAGTGTTTGAAGATTTCCTATGTATGTTTTTAGATCCATGATAACTTTTTCCATGGCCTTGTATACAAGACTTGTCCATCTTATGAGTCTGTAGTTCCCTGGGTCTGTTCATGGTCCACCTTTATGTAGAGGGGTGACCGTTACATTCTTGCATTCTCTAGGGACAAAGTCTGTCTGGAGGCTGTGGCTGAATAGACATTTTAGTGGGCCTGAGGGGTCATTTTTAAAACTGTAAAGGAGACATCCCTGGATATTATCAGGGCTCATTGCTGTAGTGTGTTTAGCGCTGGAGGCTGCAGTGAGGACCCATTCTTTAGTAACTGTGAGAGGATAAGAGGTAGAGGGTATTTTCTGGGGAGTAACTAGTCATCTTTGAGTCATATGGACTCTGTCTTCTACTTGTACCTTATTGCTGTTGTGTAACACTTTTGAGTAAAGTTACTGTCCTCTACTCTTTTATCTTGGACTTTGGTAACTATTTTAGCCAATTAAATGTTTTGGGCAAGGCTTTTCACTCTATAGTATAAGGTTGAGAGACATGCCTTCAGTTATAGTTGAAATGTCATGAAATCGCAAGTAATTAATGTCTTTTAGTGCATGTATATTCCTATACACTAGACAGGCCTTTTCATTTCTAATTAGAATTAGCCAGTACAACTTTATACATACAAATATAAGTAAACAGACATACATTATCCATGCAAAATTGTAGTTTTATTTATTTTGTAAAATAAATGAGCAAGCAAGCAGATATGCATGTTCCTCAGGGAGTCATAATTTGATTTATCTGACTGTTTCAAAAGTATCATAGCTAGGTATAGTTAGATATTTTGATATAACGTAGCAGGTTTACAGTGAAACACAGAAGAGGCAATCTGCTGATGAATCACAACAATGCAAGATATCTATAATATCCACTCATCAGTTTAAAAAACACCATTGCACATAATACAAAAAATAATAAAAATGGAGAGAACCTTCTATACTTAATTTGGCCACTCTATTAAAAGTTTATTTATATTTATATATTTTAGATATGTACATACTGACAAATATTTCAGGCGTGAGCAATAATGCCATTCTTGCCTGCAAAGTTGTAGTTAAAGTTTGACCTCATTTGCATTTGCTATATTTTTTTAGCTATCATCTTGCTTGAATTCCACTTGTGCGTTTAGCCAAACTGCTTGACATTCCTTCAGAAACTAGTATAATTCCTTATTCTATTTACAATTTTCTGTTTGTGTCTTGCACCATGGAGCTCAGGTTGTGACTCAGAAGGGTCTGTCAGCCACCCACTTCAATGGTTATCAAGCCAAGCTGAAATTAATAAGTAAACAAACAAATAAACAGATGAATAAAGAAATAATGAGAATAAATAAATTTAAATGATTTCAAACAGAGGTTTAATTTCATTTGTGGTACCTTGGAGAGTACAGTGCACATTTGTTTGTTGTTTTCGTTACTTATTAAAATAAACAATTAAATGTTTGTTTACAGGTACCTTGATGTTGTGTATACAGTCGGTACTCTTACAGGACATAAAACGCAGTAAGGGTGTATTCAGAAAGGAAAAATAGCGCAGTGTGTAAAGCTAAATATGCAGTAAGTGTTGACATGCAGGGCACGTGCAATTCAAAGAGATCTGTAGCACAATCACAGCAGTATGAAAATTGGTGTGGTCAGTAGTAGTATATACTAATGATCATATAGTGACATTCAAATGAGATGGATTATAGAAATACGTTCATCAGGAAACTGATGTTTTTATCTGCATATATATTGGGTCTATATTATATTGTCGAAATATTAAAACTCTGACTCACTAAAGTTCTAACCTTAATGACTGAACCTTTAATACTTCGAATGTCAAAAAAGAAAAACATTTTAAGCCCCCCCCCAAAAAACACTCTATGAAGGGGGGGCAATCCCCCTTGCACCCCCTACACCCCTGCTACTTAAATACACCAACTCCGAGATTGCACTACAGTGTGGTAAAGGGAAATCTTCTCTTCCTGCACTCTATGGCGATCTCCGTTATGTGATTTGAGGTTTTAAAACTTTGATCATTAAAGTTCAACCTTTAGTGATTTGAAGTTTTAAAACTTCGAACATATGATATAGACCCATATATATTCTATATGCAGCATACACATTTGTAGGATACGTACTGATTATATGTTAGGTTGATAAGTTCATAGGTATATACTAGGCGTGCAGTTCAAAAGACCATTCATAGCCATAGCCAGCTAAGCCTGAGCGCTGTTGAGTGAGTTAAGTTCTATGGTCAAGAAACACCATGCTGTATACCCCAAAGAGAATTTATGATTTCCAGGCTATTCATTCAGAATATTACTCAATGCAGACCATGTGTAGTATTGCTTGACATGCATAGGAAGTTTATTCAATAAATATAGGATTCCTTGGGATAGAAATCTGTTGTGCCAGCCATGTTCTATTTCTCTGTCTATAAAATATTAGTCTTTGTTGTGGGTTTTCACGGTGGTGTGTGTTTTACATATCTGTAACAGGTCAAGCAGGGTGGAATGGGCCATGTACCCTACTGATGGACAGCACTCTGCTGAAGACTGGCATACAGGACAAGAACTGCACATATCAACAATGCCATCTGATTCCTTGATATAAGTATCACCATAAATAGTAAGCAACTGTAAGGATGGTGGAAGGGTGTACAGCTCAGCAAACTGTGTGGCCTCAGTCTAAATAACATAATTTTGGCTTTAACACACATTTTACATGTTGTATCAGAACACATCACAGGTAATGTCAGCATGTTCCAGAAGGTGATATATAAGACAGGTGTTTCCATTCACATGGATGAGCACCAGCAAGGTACTGGGAAATGAAATATGCAGAACGCTCCAGTCAACAAAAGGTATTGTTGGAAGGTGAAATATGGGTCTTACAGGAAACGCCCAGGTTCTACAAACAGGGCAACAATGTTAGGTGTGGCTATCTTTCAGAAGCATTAGACTTCCATCTTCCTAATTTCTTGATGTTCTCCCATGATATCATTGCCAAATGCACATGAGAAGCTGCCACTTGATGATCGTGGAATCTAACTGAACATGGGGTATACGTTGGGGTCCAAGCTTCATCACTTCAATGTTTTCTTCAATAGAGCCCTCACCTGAAGCTGGGTAAGTAGGATACCCTTCTGATGGCAGTAGACTGCTCCTTCTTAAGTGCCAGTCTATGATGAAACTGTGTGAGTGTGCTTCTGTGTTGTAAGGACTGTATTTGGTAATGCTGTAGACATTGTACTACATTCAGTTCTGTGACCCCTGAGGCTGGAGGCAACCATTGGATGTTCTTTGTGTTTCACTGTTGCAGTCATCACATTTGAGTTATCTGCTTGCAGTAGCCCTCAGTCGGCCTGATTTATCAAAGTCTTGGGTCCTGAGTCGGTTGCTGTCTCATCTTCCATGATGTCAGGGAGTCAGGGGTATAAAGCATGCAGCCAACGCCATTACATCAGTCTTTCTTACCGTGCAGTGCCCGAAGCAGAAGCAGTTCGCAAGTGCTGGTCGGCCGGCTCCTGAAATTTTCATTTTCGAGTTTCAGAACCGAAGTCTTCAACTAAGCTAAGTACCCCGTTGGGGAAACTTTTCTTGCTCTAAACTGATGTCAGTAAAAGTTAATAATTGTATTTCTTGTGGAAAGCAAATACCTCATAAAGATTTTCATTCATACTGCATTCCTTGCTTAGTCCCTTACCACGATGTACCTCACTGTCGGTTTTGTGCCTTATTGAAACAACGAACTATTCGTTGTCGGTTTATTTACGCTTCTAAATATTTTGGCACTCAGTTCAATTATCCAGAAATGGCTTCGGTAAGCCAACCGACTACTGACATTCTGAAAAAATGCAAAGATAAAGACAGTGACAGACCGCATAGGTCCAAAGCTGCCGATGACGCTTCTCCTAAGCTAGTTGCCAGTTTGCCAGTACTCAGTGAGGTGCTTTTGCAGCCCCTGATACCCACTACTTCAGATTCGCAGGCCTCCACTGAGACCCATTCGGAGTCTGGTATGCCATGAGATGCTTCTTCAACTGTGGAACATGCGGATGTCTCAACCATGGATGGGTCTGGAGCCATTGTGCAGGCACTGGCTTCTGAGGGTGTATTCAGGCCTACTGACTTCCATATTAAACCAAAGTCATCTTCTTCTTCAAGGCCTAAAACTCGATCCATGGCTAGAAAACCGATGCCCAGACTGCATGGTCAGGCCTCTATCACTAAAAAAAAAAATGATAAGAATGGCTGAAGACCTTATTACTTTAATCAGGGGAAGCCACCCTTCCTCCTCTAAGAGACCTAGGACTGAGTTTCCTTATGATTATTCTGATCTGGACTCGGAAATTTCTGTTTCCTCTGATAACCAGGATTTACCCTTATCTACCTATGAGAATTTTGATGCAGAGGACTCCATTCCCTCTGCTTCCCTTCCAGAGGATTTCTCTTTCGGTGAAACCTTGCATACTCTTAGGGAGCATTTTCGCTGGGAAAGCCAGGATTACTCTGACTCTAAAAAGAGGCTTAGGGATTTCTTACTCCTGCCCCAACACAGGCCTTTAGCTATCCCCCCCTGTACTGGACATTGTTGATGATGCCTTCCTGGAATCTAGCTTGGCCCCTGACTCTTTACCTCCTGCTCCCAGAAGACCTGATAGATATTACAGGGTTCCTGACTCTCACAAGTTCCTCTTTAAAAATCCTACTGCGGATCCTGAGACCATTTCACAGGGACCCAAGGGCATTAAGGCTACTACTGCCAAAAATCCTACCCCCTCTGATAGAGATTCCAGGGTGCTGGTTAGCTAGGGTAAGAAGGTATACATTTCTGCAACCTTGGCCATTAGGGCCTTAAACTGCCAGTTTCATATGTTAAAGTATCAGCAGCTTATTATTGGATTGCTTAAACAGAAAATGATGTTGATTCCTGACTGCGCTGAAAATAAAGATTTACAGAATTTAATCCATTCTGCTGAACAAGTTGGAAAACATACTTTGCAATGTGATTTTGATTCACCAGAGGCATCTTGCAGGGTTGCTATCACTGGGTCTGTATTTAGAAGGCATGCTTGGCTTAAGGAGCAATCTTTGCCAGATCATGTTAAAGCTAAATTGCTGGATGCTCCCTTAAACCAGCACCGCCTGTTTGGCAACAAAGCAGAAGAAGTACTTAAAAAGATGGAGGAAAAAGCTAAATCTATGCAAACTGTTAAAGATTTCCTGCAAGTACAGCCTCCAAGATTCAGTAGGCATTGACCCTCTAAGAATTGGTCCTTTCCTGCCTCTTCCAGGCCTTCTCAGTCCAAACCCAGAACCAGCAGAACACCCAGGCTTCAGTCCCAAGGTACTCACAGGACTAAGCAGTGGAGGGCTCCCACTTTCAAAGCACGGAGTAGTAAGACTCCCGCCTATGGTAAACTGTCTCAATGACTTAACTTTAAAACTTCCAAGCCCTACACAACTGACTTCCTTTAGGGGGAAAGATTGCCCTGCAGGCAAAAAATTGGGAACTCATTACCCAGGACAAATGGGTTTTAAATATAGTTTCCCAAGGATACAGATTCCACTTCCACTCTTTACCAACCCCAAACGGTTGGCCAGATCTACCCCCAAATCAGTGGGCAGAGGCTCAAAAGCAAGTTTTGTCTCTCTTAAGCATCAGGGCTATTCAACCTGTACCAGAAGAGGAAAGGGGACAAGGTTTCTACTCAAGATTTTTCCTGGTGCCCAGAAAAGGCAACTCCTGGCATCCTATCCTGGACTTCTCTATCCTAAACACATTTTTGGTGATCCCAAAATTCAAGATGCTAACTCTTCATCAGCTACTTCTTATGCTAGGTAAGGATGCCTGGTTGGCAACACTGGATTTAAAGGAAGCCTACCTGCACATCCCAATAAAGGAATCTTGCAGAAGATACCTACACTTCAATGCAGGCTACATGCACTATCAGTGCTCTGCACTGCCCTTTGGCTTATCTACTGCACCCAGGGTATTCACAAAGTGCCTAGCTCCAGTCATTGCATTTTGCAGGCAAAGAAATATCCAAATATATCCATACCTGGACAATTGTCTAATTCAGGCAGAAAGCCAGGACATACTATTGAATCATCTGGTGTTTGTACAGAAATTGCTAACTTCTCTGGGGTACACCATAAACGAAAATAAATCACATGTTGTACCCTGCCAACAAACTGTATTCCTGGGAGCAAGCTTGAACACAACTTCCCAGATGCCTTTCCTCACCAAAGAGAAACAAGTTCATTTGACAGCCTACTTCAAACTACTGGCCACAACGACCCAGCTATCTGCAAGGAAAATACTGCAAGCCCTGGGGTTTATGGCCTCCTGCATTCTCCTAATTCCATATGCAAGACTGCATATGAGGAAACTACAATGGTATCTAAAAAGCCTATGGTGTCAACATTCTCAGTATCTAGAAGCAATTATTCCTATCATACCTTGTCTACAGATAGAGTTCCTTTGGTGGGCAGAGACCTGCCACCAAAACAAGGGACTGCCGTTCACTATAACCCCTGCCGCCCAAACCCTAACAACAGACACATCAGAATTTGCATGGGGGGGGGGGGGCTCACTTGGCAGGGAAGTGCATTCCGGGCAAATGGAACCCAAGTCAAATGCACCTGCATATCAATCAAAAAGAAATGTTAGCTGTACAGAATGCTCTGACAGCCTTCTTCAGGACCACATTCTTCCAGGACAATTAATGGTAAAGACGGACAACACCACTGTTATGTGGTACATAAACAGGCATGGGGGAACCCACTCACACCCTCTCTGCAGACTAGCCATGGCTCTGTGGAACACAGCCTTGAGCTACCAAGTGCACTTACAGGCTCAGTTCCTGCCAGGAAAGCTAAATACACTGGCAGATGAACTAAGCAGAAATCTCATGGACCCACACGAGTGGAAACTGGAACCAAAGATATTCTACATGTTGAGAAACAAATGGGGGAGCCTAGAGATAGACCTGTTTGCCTCCCCCCAGAACTACCAACTGGAAAAATTCTGCACAAGGACTCCTCACAAACAAGCTTGGAAAGTGGATGCCCTGTCCTTCACCTGGAAAAAATCTATCGGTTTATGCCTTTCCTCCTCTGCCTCTCCTCTCCAAGGTACTGCTAAAGATCAAACAGGACAAACCAAGGACGATACTGATTGCAGCAGACTGGCCATGCCAATACTGGTACCCCATTTTTGCGTGGTGTGTGTCTGCTGGCACCATGGCACCTGCCTCAGGCCCCTTCCCTGCTGTCCCAGCAGGAGGGCCAGATTCTGCACCCACAGCTTCAAACCCTGAACCTGGCAGCCTGGCTAATTACCTGAACTCTCTATTACCATCCCTCAGTAAGCAAGTGTTGGATGTCATTCTGGAGGCAAGGAGGCCTAGTACTAGAAAATCCTATGCTGAAAAATGGAAAAGATTCTGTTCCTGGAGCGAAATTCAGGAGATGGGCACAGCAGCGCCTAATTTACCTCAGATTCTTAAATACTTAACTGAGATACTTCATAAGGGCCTTACCTTTTCCTCCATCAAAATTCATGCCTCAGCCATTTCAGCTCATTACAACACAGAACCACCCCTCTTCTCTCATCCACTGCGGAAACAGTTCCTCAGAGGGGCCAAAAACTTAAGACCACCCAGGAGAGCCCCTACTCCAGTCTGGGACCTTAACTTTGTATTGAAAAACTCACTCTGCCTCCTTTTGAACCAGCTGCAAATGCAGAGTTGAAATTCCTTTCTTGGAAAACAGCCTTCCTTTTAGCCATCACTTCAGCAAGAAGGGTGTCTGAATTACAGGCCCTGATAGCAGTGGAGCCTTTCATCATCTTTCATGCAGACAGGGTGTCCCTCAGGACCAATCCTTCCTTTATGCCCAAGGTGGTATCCAGTGTGGCCCATCAGTCCATTCATTTGCCAACCTTCTTTTCTAATCCACAGAACAAAGGAGAACGAATACTGCACTCTTTGGACATGCACAGGCAACTTGGATTTTACTTGGACAGGACTAAACCTCTCAGGAAATCTGAATAGCTGCTGGTTGCATTTGCTGCAGGGGCAGAGGGGAAGGCCATTTTAAAGCAAACCATTTCTAAATGGATAGGCCATTGCATTCATTTCTGCTATAAGCACAATAGAAAACCTACCCCACAGGGGATAAGACCACATTCAACCAGGGCAGCATCTACCTCTACAGCCTTTCTCAGAGGTGTCCCTACCAGGGACATCTTAGAAGCTGCTACCTGGAGTTCTGTACATGCCTTCACTAAGCATTACCATTTGCCAATTTTCTCTAAATCCAGAGCTGGCTTTGTCACTGCAGTCTTGCAGGGGCCTTATAGTTGGTACTAATGCTATTTAATTTCCTCCTGCCATCCTTATCTTTGGGAATCTACCCAATTGTTATGACTGCAACATTGAAACATGAAGAACATAGTACAGTTGTGTACACTTACCATAAATGTCAATGCTCGAGTGTATTCACTGTTGCAGTCCTAGTTACCCTCCCTCCAGCCCCCTGACGTCTATTGGCTATACCTCTATTCTTGTTTACTATGCTTAAAGCTTTTTGGTGTATTTGCTTTTTTGTTGGAGGTGTAACCTTGTATATATAATTGCTTCCCATTATGGGGGCACCTGACATCTGGGGCAAGAAAAACTGATATAATGGCATCAGCTGCATGCTTTATACCCCTGACTACCTGACGTCATGGAAGATGAGACAGCAACCGACGCAGGACCCAAGACTTTGATAATCAGGCCAACTGAGGGCTACTGCAAGCAGATAACCCAAATGCGATGACTGCAACAGTAAATACACTCGAACATCTACATTTATGGTAAGTGTATACAACTGTACTTTCTTCACCTCCTGATCAGTCATGGGTTGCTGCTATTTATCATTAGAATATTCTTTTCTTTGACCAGCTAAATGCTCTGCATAGGGCTGATAAACAACATGCTCCACATAGGTCTGATAAACAACAGGCTATGAAAAACTGTCTGTTGTATTACTGATGACATATTTTGGAGTTTGTCCCATAAGGCTTGCACTGCCACCCCATGGCTTTGTACAGCCAGCTGATAGTTTGCCAGGTATCATGCTGCCTTCAGCTTGTTTTAATCAGTCTCTAACAGTAGCAGGGTGTGTGCCCTCCACTGTTTTACTGCTATGAGCCATAGAACTGGATAGCCTTGCACATTCCTAGTGTCCCTAAAGTGCTGTAGTATCCTTTTGTAAGCCATCTAATTACTTGTACTGAGGGTGTTTATTATCTTTTATTTTCATATGTCCACTGATACTATGAGTTAATTTGTACCCACACTGGTAACAGTGCTGTTTCCAGTACATCCACTGATACTGTGAATGAATTTGTACCCACACGGGTACCAGTGCTGTGTCCAGTACATCCACTGATACTGTGAATGAATTTGCATGCACCCTGGTACTGGTGCTGTTTCCAGTATGTCCAATGATACTGTGAGTGAATTTGTACCCACTCTGGTACTGGTGCTATTTCCAGTGCGTCCACTGATACTGTGAATCAATTTGTACCCACACTGGTACTGGTGCTGCTTCCAACCTGTCCACTGAAACTGTGACTGAATTTGTATGCACCCTGGTACTGGTGCTGTTTCCAGTATGGCCACTGATACTGTGAGTGAATTTGTACCCACTCTGGTACTATTTCCAGTGCGTCCACTGATACCGTGAATCAATTTGTACCCACACTGGTACTGCTGCTGCTTCTAACCCATCCACTGATACTGTGACTGAATTTGTATGCACGCTGGTACTGGTGCAGTTTCCAGTATGGCCACTGATACTGTGAGTGAATTTGTACCCACTCTGGTACTGGTGCTATTTCCAGTATGTCCACTCTACTGTGAATCAATTTGTACCCACACTGGTACCAGTGCTGTTGCCAGTACATCCACTGATACTGTGAATGAATTTGTACACACACTGCTACTGGTGCTGTTTCCAGTGCCACTCTCTTGAACTGAGGCCACTGTGAAAGGAGCATAGTGTAAAACATCCGGTTACTCTTCACCTCACCCTTTTTGCTGATTGCTCCTTGCCTGAGCTATACATTTGTTGCCTGATTTTGAGTTGGGGAGTACCTTGTTTGCCTCCTGTTTGTATATCCAGGAAGAGCTCCATCTCTGTAATGGCAAATTAATGTCTAATTGTAATTGGCTAACTGCTGCTGAGCTTGCTTCCTCCTAAATACCTCTTCCCACAAAATTCTTCGGGATATGGCAACAGTTATCCTGAAAAAAAAATGCAGTGCAGTCAGAGTATGCCAACAAACAAGTAAGATTATCATCTCTAAAAATTTAGATGACTGAAGGCAAGAAAACTCTTGTTACTTGATAGATTTGTAGGTGGTTACTAGGCAACTGACCCAAGGGTGTTTATAAAGGTCTTTATCAGCCTAGCTGTGTTTACCCAATATAATAATAGAGAAACCCAATATAAAGGATCTAGACTAAACTCAAGATCTAAGTTAATAATGACTGCCCATATCTAGGAGAGTCATAGGTGAAATCCTCAGCAAGGAATTTATGGTCTCCCATCCAGTCATCCAGGCTACACTTAAACGGGATCATACAGGGGCTCTGTTTGGTGTGAATTGGCAGTCTATTCTAGAGGAATGGTAACCTACAAGAGACATGTCTGTTCCTCCAGCAGGTCCTATTTATGTTGCAGGCCAGGTTAAGGTCCCTAGAGCAAGTGATCCTTATCCCATTTGACTTGCGGATGTGTAGCATTTCCATTAGGTTTGGACCTAAGATTACGCTGCAGGCCAGGCACAAGTTTCCTGCAAGTAGCCTGTATGCTACTGAGTGCAGTGACAGTGACTTCAGTCTGTCAATGTATGACATGTGCAGGAGATGCTGAATTTTCTTGGTTAAAAATGTCTGAGGTCTCTCAAGTTGCTGCAGGTGCCTAGTAAGGTACTTACCAAAGGGAGCATTGTACTCAATTATTGGCCAGATGAGGGTCGAGTATAGGGGACCTCTTTCACTCTTGAGGCAATACCTTTGCTAATGAAGTGAGCAATGTATAATGCTTTCCTTACCACAGTAGACACATGGTGATCAAAGTTTAGGCTACAGTCAACTTCTGTTCCCAAGTCTCTCACTACTGAGTTGCTACATAGGGTACTATTATTTATATGATAGTCTGCAAGGCTATCGTTTTTACCAAAGGTGATGATAACGCTTTTTCAGCATTGAGTTTGAGTCCATGGCTTTGGCACCAATCAATAGTTTGAGTAAGTCCCTCTTGAAGTATATTGACATTGTTTGGGGATTCGATAATTGCACCTAATTTGCAGTCCTCAGAAAACTTAGTCAGCCACAGCCCCTCTGTTTTGGCCTGAACTCCTGAGAAGTATATTCCAAACAATAGGGGGCCCAGCACTGACCCCTGTGGAACTCCACCGGTGACAGGTCTGCTGGTTGAGGTAAAGTCCCCAACTCTGACTGAGTGTGATCTGTTGGTCAGCCAGTTAGCAACCTACCTGGCAACACAAGGGTTGATATTCAACTGGGAGAGTTTATCAATGATGCCCAAATGTGGGACTGTGTCGAATGCCTTTGCTAAGTCAAGATAGGCTTTATGCACCGATTTGTCTCCATTTATGACTCTGGTGACATTTTTGAAAAAGTGTGCCAGGTTTAACAGGCATGACCTGTCTTTGAAAAAAGCAAACTGTGTTGGATCAAGGGTTTGAAGATCACCTATGTCCTTATTTATAGGGTCCATGATGATTCTTTCTGTGGCCTTACAGATAAGGCTTGTTAAGCTTATGGGGTCTGTAGTTTCTGTAGTTTGAGTCACACTTTTCATACTGTTGTCAAGTAGTATATGACAAATTGGAAAAAAACTATTAATTTGTAAAACTAGCAATAATGGGTCAGTGATATGAATGCTGTTAGGAGCAGCTATACTCCCACCTTATTCGAAATACCCCCTGCATGCCAGTAAATGAGCGTGTGCATGTGTATATGTATATATCCACCAATACACCACACATATAGGTGTATGTATGACTGTATACATACAGAGACGCAAAGAACCTCAGAATCAGATTTGTATATGTGTGTGGGTATATGTATATGTATGTGTGTGTTTGTATGTGTGTGTGTGTGTGTGTATATATGTATATATATATATATATATATATATATGTATATATATATATATATATATATATATATATATATATATATATATATATATATATATTATAGTTTGGTGTGTGTATGTGTAGACATACAAATGTACCTGGATCTATAAAGACGTAAAGATACACAGCAAATACATTTTAAACAACCAAAACAATACATGTGATAAACACATAATGACACATGCATTTATTTATTTAAATTATCTATTTATTATCTATTTCCTCTTTGATAAGGGGGAAGTGGTTTCATCAACACAGCCATCTGAGTCACAAAAGAGACATGTCTGAGAAAAGTTAAGAGAATTTCAGTATTAACAGTGAAGTAAACCACCAAAACAGTTATGTGCAATGCAAACAAATTTTAATAAAATACACATATTCATCATATACAATTTTAACAGACATTCAAGAATGCCTTGAATTGCAAGCTGATCAGAAAGACATAGCAAGGCTGTGGTTTTACAACCACATGAATATAAGGTTAGATTACATATCGCAAAAAACTACAGCTTTACTCCATCGCATATCGCCTACTCAGGGGCGATCTCTGCCTAACATACAAAGCTATGTCAAACCCAGAGCTGTTGGACATGCTCCACTTAAATATATCCCAATCCCTCCGAGCTACACGCTCTGGGGACCTAAACCTTGTCACCACAATGAACAGAACATGCTGGAGGGATAGATTCCTGTCCAAGAGACTTCCCATACTCTGGAAGAGACTACCTATCTATGTCAAACAGAGCTCCTCATTAGCACTCTTCAAGAAAAATCTTGATGATTGGATGGGAAATGGGAAATTCACCATGGGGATCACTTCTGTGGCTCTGCTCGACAGGGGCACAGGAAAATAATTTTCTTGGGTGGCGAAAGCCAGGGTACATTTTTTGGCTAGGCTTGTATGGGCCAGAGACTTCCCATACTCTGGAACAGACTACCTATCTATGTCAAACAGAGCTCCTCATTAGCACTCTGCAAGAAAAATCTTGATGATTGGATGGGAAATGGGAAATTCACCCTGGGGATCACTTCTGTGGCTCTGCTCGACAGGGGCACAGGAAAATAATTCTTTTGGGTGGCAAAAGCCAGGGTACATTTTTTGGCTAGGCTTGTATGGGCCCTAGGGCCGATAGCCTAGTACCTACCTATGAACCTATACATAGTTATGCACGCAGATAAGAAAATATATGGAAATATCGAGACTACATTTGCCTCAACTTTCAAATGGTCACCAGTGTAACTGTACTGCAGTCAAATATTCAGGAAAAGAGTGAAAGAGCCATACATTTTATCACAGTGCAGGGAAGAAAAAAGAAAATTAATTAATTTGGATGGAATCTGTGTTATACAGACTGTTACTATGTGATTCCTGAAAGGAGTCAGCTAATGGGAAGATACTTTTAGTACAGTAACAAGATTCATTTTCAAAGTTGCTTGACATGGTTTTTATTGAAACATTGTAAGACTTTTATTCTCTAGAATCTTAGGACATTTGCAACACAGGTTCATAGGTTCATAGGTAGGTACTAGGCTATCGGCCCAAGGGCCTACATAAGCCTAGCCAACAAGGTTCCCTGGCTTACGCCACCCAAGAAAGTTATTTTCCTGTGCCATTGAAGAGCAGACACAGAAGTGATCCCTGGGGTGTATTTCCTATTTCCCATCCACTCATCAAGATTTTTCCTGAAGAGTGCTAATGAAGAACTTTGCTTGACATAGATGGGTAGCCTGTTCCAGAGTATGGGAATTCTCTGGGACAGGAATCTATCCTTCCAGCATGTCCTGTTTATTGTGGTGACAAGGTTTAGGTCCCTAGAGCATGTAGCTCGGAGGGACTGGGATTTCTTTTGGTGTAGCATGTCCAACAGCTCTGGGTTTGACATAGCTTTATATGTTAAGCAGAGATCACCTCGGAGTAGGCGATATGCTACGGAGTAAAGCTTGTTTTTTTTGAGGCGGTCAGTGTAGGGCATTTGTTTGAGGCCAGTAATCCTCTTTGTGAGGTACTTCTGTTGCCTTTATAGCTGCTGCAGATGTCTTGTTGAGGTACATTCCAAAAGGGGCGTTCTACTCTATAATGGGTCTAATGAGTGTTGAGTAGATGGGAACGATGACCTCTTTTTTCCTGGATGAGAACCCTTTTATGATGAGGTGTGCCATGTAGAAAGGCTTCCTGACTACTGTGGTGATGTGACTATCAAAGGAGAGACTACTGTCCACCTGGGTCCCAAGGTCTCTTATCATGCATTCGGTGTTAAGTAGATTTCTGCTTATGTGGTAGCTCATGGGTACAGAGTTTTTACCAAAGAGGATGACACTGCACTTTTTGGCATTGAGCTTGAGGCCATGGCTCTGACACCAGGCATCTGTCTCAGCGAGGCCCTTCTGTAGAATGTCTACATCATTTGGGGACTTGACTATGGCTCCTAGCTTGCAGTCATCTGTGAACTTCGTTAGCCAGAGGCCTTCTGTGTTAGCCTGTACTTCAGAGAAGTAGATACCAACAGGAGAGGTCCCAGGATGGAACCCTGAGGTACTCCACCTGTCACTGCTTTGAGATCAGATTTGGAGTCTGAAACTTTTACAGTGTGGGTTCTGTCAGTGAGCCAGTTGGCAACCCATCTTGTGATGTAGGGATTTATACCTAGTTTAGTGAGTTAAGCTATAATTCTGGAATGGGAGATGATGTCGAAAGCCTTGGCAAGGTCAAGATAGGCTGTGTGAACCACCTTACCCTCATCTACGGCTTTGGTGACTGCCTCAAAGAAGTCGATCAGGTTCAGGAGGCATGATCTGCCTTTCACAAACCCGAACTGGGTGGGATCCAGAGGTTGGAGGTTACCAATGTCTTTGTTTATGAGTTCCATGATGATATGTTCCATGGCCTTGCAGACCAGGCTCGTCAGGCTAATAGGTCGATAGTTCCCGGGATCAGTGGTGGCTCCCCCTTTGTGGAGTGGGATAACTGTTGCTGTGCGCCATTCAGTGGGCACAAAGCCTGATGCAAGGCTATTATTGAACATGGTGCTTAAGTGGGGAGCCAGTTCATTCTGAAGTCCATGTAAAACGCAGCCTGGGATGTTGTCTGGTCCCATGGATGCTGTGTTTTTGGCTTTAGAGAGTGCAGCTTTTACCTGCGTAGTTGTGATTACAGGGACTCTGCATTCTTCCTGTATAGATATGGGCCCTTTAGGGGGTGAGAGTGGGGTAAAGTTAGCACTGAACCTATCTGCCAGGATGTTGGCAATATCAGTTGGTTCTGTAATTTTCATGCCTTTGTGCTGTAACTCAGAGCGGATCCGGGTGTTGCCATCGAGATTCTTGACATAGCTATAGAATGCTTTGTGGTTGTCCATAGAATTAGTGGCGATTTTGTTTTTGTAGCTAGCTTAGGAGGATCTTATAAGGGAGCTCAGCTTCTTATTGAGGCTGACCAGGGAGCTTCTCCACTCATGGGATTTTACTCTCTTTTGCAACAGTTTCTTCCTTCTGTTGTACAGTTTGTTTATGACAGGAGACCACCAGATTGGCTTCCTTTTTTTGGAGGATAGCATCTTGGTTCTGTTTGGGATAGCATGATCCATGTACTCGTGTAAGTGCTTATAGAGTGCATTTGTGTAGGATTCAGCAGTTGTAACTGTATGAGGAAGTCATACTATTTGATGAAAGCGCTTAACCTGTGGTCCTGGTGTTAATAAATCTTTTCTGTGGACTTGCAACTGTGTGCTCCTTTTGGTCAGTTGTAACTGTATTGCCCATCTGCATGGGTGTCATGAAGTTCACTACTTCTGTCTTAAGAAGCATGAAGTTGGCTTTGGAGAAATTTTTTACTGTGGTTTCATTAATGGGGGGCAGGATGTGGATATCAAGGATGATTAGCTTATGGTCGGATCGGACCAATGAGGAGTTGACTTCAGGTGTGGAACACCGGTCACTCATGTTGGTAATGATTAGGTCTAGGATATTGTTGCCTCTGGTGGGGGTGTGGATAAGTTGATCCAGGGCATTAGAGTTTATGAATTCCAGAAAGCGTTGAGCTAAGGAGTTGGTACGCGAGTATTTTCCCAGTTAATGGTGGGGTAGTTGAAGTCTCCAGTTATTAGTGTTTGGTTGAACCCTAATATTTTCCAGTACATCAAGAAAAGAGGAGTGGGAATCCTGGGGCATGGTGGGGGATCTGTAGCAAGCTACAATTTGGATTGCAGTTTTGCCCAGAGTTAGTTGCACTTGGATAACCTCGGATGCATTATGCTGAGCAACTAGCCTGGAGGTGTGGATATCCTTAATGAATATGGACACACCTCCGCCTTTGGTGTTTCGGTCCAGGTTACATGGCCAAAAAGTGTGGTATGAGTTATAGCCTGGTAGTGCAGGGGTGCTCTCTGGAGCCTTGAACCAGGTCTCAGTCACTGCACAGATATCGATGCTCTCCATTTTAAGGAGTGCCTCGAGTGAGTGCATTTTGAAATTTAGACTTCTAGCATTGAGTAGCATTACCCTCAGTTTTTGCTTGCCTGTTCCTGTTATGGTGGTGAATTTGTTATTTGAACCTTGCCTAAAATAGGCACTATAGGGGCAGCAAGAGCCTTAGCCAGTATCCAGAATCCCAGGGGTGAGAAGTGCAGGCCATCTGTGGCAAAACATCGTGGTCTGTCAACCATGTCATCCCAAACAGACAGATACTGGATCCCCTTAGAATGACACCAGAGGCTTAGCCAATTGTTGAAGTCAATCATTTTGTCCTTGTACGGCAGTATCATTCTGGGCGGTGGGAGAATATTACTCAGGGCTAGGGTCATACCTGCCTGGGCTACAAGATCGGAGAGCTCTTCCATGTCTCTTTTCATGTAATCCAGGGAGGTACGTCTCAGGTCATTTACACCAATGTGGGTTTGTTTCCAAGATGCAAATTGTACATAGCAATGCTTTCCTGTCAAATGAGGGAAACCATCTTAGAAATGTATGTCTGCATGAGTACATGCACTAAAAAGCAACACTATTGCTGACCATATGAAAAATAATTACTAGCAATAGGAAAAAAGTATGTAGCAACAAGCATGAAACAAAAACAAAAGAAAATACAATTGCCTAGGCTGGGATAATCATTCCACTAAGTGTTAAACAAGCACATACTAAAGATGTAATTTCACTGCTGCAAAGGCTGCAGATCTGAGTGTGACTAGATAGCATCTCTAGCTGAGGCTAAATCATTCAGCTAATCTAATAGTCTATCGATGGGGAAGGAAAATACAAAAGGACATTGTAAACTTTTAGGAATGACCATCCCCCCAAAGACCTTTGTGAAATCTGACCTGCTGTATGGTAAATAAGCTTCTCTGAAAATCCTGCCTCTGTGTGAACATGTGACTTACATAGCACTAAAATGTAAACAAAGTACTCATGCAAGCAGCTGATTTCAGAAATGAGAGTGCCCCTTTAGGCTCCATTTAAATAACACCAGATCTTAAAGTCAATCATTACATCATTTCCTGCCATGTTAAATTATGTAATATGAAGAACAAAATATCTAATAAATAAATAGTAAAAATATTAAAACAGTTAAAAGTTAAAATTAAAATATCGCTGCTCTCCTTTTTAGAACACACAACAGATATGTTATTGTCACTAATACCTGGCTTCTCTTTGATTTTTTTTTTTTACATGACGTTTACACGATGGATATGTTTTATATGTTTTACCTGGTTTAAAGTGTTCATGATCTACCTTTTGCAAAGATTTGTTTCATGTACTATTTTTACAACAGGCTAAAGTTGCATTCCAGATATTTTACTTTTAACTTTTAACTGTTTTAACATTTTTACTATTTATTTATTAGATATTTTATTCTTCATATTACATAATTTGACATAGCAGGAAATGATGTAATGATTGACTAAGATCAGGTATTATTTAAATAGAGCTTAAAGATGTTTTCATTGACTCTGATGATGCCTTAATATTTTATCAGGTGAAAGCGCTTAGTCTGTGAAATTTGTATGTTAATTTATTTTATATTTTAATAGTGTGGATACATCAAAGTGAGTGCTCTTTCTTTACCACAGGCAGCGGTTTTCTTATTTTTCCATTATTAGTATCAAAAACAGTTCATGGCTTTCCGTATAATTAATAATATCACCAAGTTTACCATTTTCATTGACCATAAAACCAAAATTAGCCAAAGTACAAACTAACTGTTTAATAAGCGCTTTCAGAGCGGACAATACCTCTCCTTCTTCAGACAAGATAAAAAACCAATTAAGCAACATTTTATACAGAAAGTGTATGAAAATCAATTAACAATTTGTTTCAGAACAATGTTGCTTGGTACACTCGTTACCAAGACGACATGTTCTTGGTCTGGAAAGGTCCCAGTGTTTTATTCCCGGAGTTCATCACCACTATCTCTTCTTTGACCCATTTTTTTTAGTTTACCTACAACTTAGAAGAGAATAATATCAACTTTTAAGATTTTTATTTGCCCAAAGATCTACCTAACTTAAAGTACAAAAGTACCATATATAGGAAACCTACTTATTCCAACTCATTCCTCCACCTCACTAGTGGCCACCCCTACCATCAAAAAAGAGCCGTAGTTAAAGGCCAGATGGTGAGGCGGCCAGGATGGTCTCTGACAAGACTGATTTTGTTGGTGAATGTGAACTATTGGGATCTATGTTCGTCAATAGAGGTTACCCTTCATCTATGGTGTCAAAAATTTTCGCGAAGTGACATTTAAGCGCCAAATAGGCCATTTTAAACCACTTCTATGTAGTAACACTTCCCACACCAGCAAGGAAGTTGATGGCCAACTGCATAGCATCATTAAGAGTGAAACACAAAGTTTTCATTCTAGTTTTCTATGTACATATAGCCTCGATCATTTCCTAATAAGAGACATTTTAAACAAAAACTAGGCCCTAGTAATCGAAGATAGTGGGTTAAAGAACTTGTTCGGAGATAAACCTAAAATAACCTATAGGAGAGGTGCCAACCTAAAAGTACTTCTTGAAAGTTCTAATAAGGACATACAAGGTAGGACTAAAGGAATGTTTAGATGTGGGGCATGTCACCAGTGTAGGCATTTAAGCACAGAGTGCCAGGTTAATATTAGAGGCAATAATTATAAAATTTGTGATAAACATAACTGTAGTACTAATGGAGTGGTCTACTCAGCTTGTTGCCAGGGATGCGCTGCTTTCTATATAGGAAAAACTGAAAGAAAGATTAAGCAGTGCATCTACAAGCATCAGTATGCCATTAGCAAGAATGATACCACTAATGCTCTTGCAAGGCATATGATAGAGTTTCCAGAACACAAGTTTAAATTTGCCATATTAAAACATGTAACAATCAACCAGAGGGGTGGACCCTGGCAATTAGAATTAGAAATGGAAGAACTATTTTGGCAAATTAGAACTGCAGCATATTTACCTCCAGGGTTTAATGACCATGTTTCTGTTAAATGCATCTTAAAATATCTTCCTCTGAAAAGGTAGTTACCCTGTTTCTAATTTTGTAGGCTTGTGTTCTAAGCCCTTACCTACTCTTTCATTTATTTATTTATTAATTAATATTGGAATGTATTCCTTTTTAAGTTAACAACGTTTAATACATATTTCTTATACATTTCTAGCACACCACTCTGGTTTTATTAACTTGGTATATCATGCAAACTGTAGTTAGTCACTCTTTGATATGTGATCGACTTTCACAAGTTTTGAATTATATAGTTTTGAAATATTATTTCAGGTTGTATTATGATTATTGATTTGTTATAGGGTAAAACAGATTCATTAAATATCTAAAGAAATGATTTTTAAAATATTGGGTTTGCTTGAACATTATTGGATTGTGTTTGTTCAGATTTAGAGATGCATTTAAACAAGTTGTTGACTTGTTAAGGTTTTTCTGTATACTTGTTATTCTGTGTCTACGTTTCTTCTTTAAGAACACCTAATATGTCATGGTTTTAATTGAATAATTGATTTTCATACATTTTCTGTATAAAATGTTGCTTAATTGGTCTTTTATCTTGTCTGAAGAAGGAGAGGTATTGTCCGCTCCGAAAGTGCTTATTAAACAGTTAGTTTGTACTTTGGCTGCTCCGTCTCCATATCGCTATTTTTTGTTTTTAAACATTTTCATTGACCATCTCAATAACTTTAAAATTAAATTAGGTTCATAGGTTCATAGGTAGGTACTAGGCTATCTGCCCAAGGGCCTAGCCTAGCCAGAGTGTGTCAGCTTTCGCTGCCCCATTGATTAATTAACTGAGCCTTTGTCAAGAAGAGCCAATAAAGTGATCCCAGGGGTGTAATTTCTGTTAACCATCCACTCGTCAAGGTTTCTCTTGAAGAGTGTTAGAGAGGAGCTCCGCCTAATGTAGTTAGGAATTTTGTTCCAAAGCATGGGGAGTCTCTGTGACAGGAATCTATCCCTCCAGCATGTTCTATTTATTGTTTTGACGAGGTTTAGCTCACTAGAGAAAGTGGCTTGCAGTGACTTGGATTTCTTTTAGTGGAGCATGTCCATCAATTCTGAGCTGGACATGGCTTTGTAAGTTAGGCAGAGATCACATCTGAGTAAGTGATATGCCACTGAGTACAGCCAGAGTTTTTCCAGTCGGGCTGCAAAGGACATATGTTTGAGGCCAGTAATCCTCTTAGTGAGGTACTTTTGTGGTCTTTCCAGCTGTTGGAAGTGTCTTGTGATGTACATCCCAAATGGGGCATTGTACTCTATGATGGGCCTGATGAGTGACGAGTAGAAGGACACTATAACCTCTTTATTTCTAGATGCGAACCCTTTAATAATTAGATGGGCTACATAGACGGATTTCCTAAATACTTTGACAATATGATTGTCAAAGGAGAGATTACTATCTACCTGGGTCCCCAGATCTCTTATTACCTCTTCTGTATTAAGGGGGCTGCCGCCTATATGGTAATTCATGGGTGTTTTGTTTTTCCCAAATGGGATGACTATGCATTTTATGGCATTTAGCTTGAGATCATGACTTTGACACCAGGTGTCCGTCTCAGTAAGGCCCTTTTGGAGAATGTCCATGTCAGCCGGAGAGTCAATTATGGCTCCCAGTTTGCAGTCATCAGCGAACTTGGTTAGCCATAGTCCTCCTGTATTTCCTGAACTTCTGAGAAGTATATGCCAAACAGTAGGGGTCCCAAGACCGAGCCTTGTGGGACACCACTTGTGACTGGTTTAGAGTCAAACCTGGAGCCCGCTATTCTTAATGTGTGAGTTCTGTCTGTAAGCCAGCTGGCAACCCATCTCATTTTGTATGGGTTTATGTTCAGGCTGGTGAGTTTTTCTATAATTAGTGAGTGGGGAATGATGTCAAAAGCCTTGGCGAGGTCAAGGTAGGCTGTGTGAACCACCTTCTCCTCATCTATGGCCTTGGTGACTATCTTGAAGAAGTCAGCCAGGTTTAGTAGGCATGATCTGCCCTTAACAAAGCCAAACTGGGTCAGGTCAAGTGTTTGGAGGTTCCCAATGTCTTTGTTAATGAGTTCCATGATGATGCGCTCCATAGCCTTGCAGACCAGGCTAGTCAGGCTTATGGGGCAATAGCTACCAGGGTCAGTTGTGGCCTCTTCTTTGTGAAGCAGAATAACCGTTGCTGTGCGCCATTCTATGGGCATGTAGCCTGTGGAGAGGCTGAGATTGAACAGTGTGTTTAGGTTGGGGGTTAGTTCGTCCTGTAGTTCGTGCAAGAAGCAGCCTGGGACACCAACTGGCCTCACTGATGCTGTGCTTTTGGCTTTTGAAAGGGCTGTTTTCACCTGTGCATCTGTGATTTCTGGGACACTACACTTTCCCGGTATTGTTGTGTGCCCTTTAGAGGGTGAGAGGGGGGTGAAGTTTGCACAGAATCTATCTGCCAGGATATTGGCAATACTGGCAAAATAAGTTCAGTATATTTTGTGCTATTTTGCACTAGCTCAGAGCATATCTGCGAGTTGCCACCTGACATAGCTAAAGAAGGCTTTGTGCTTTTCTTTTGAATCCTTGGCTATTTTTCTTTTGAAGTTAGCCTTGGATGATTTTATGAGGAACCTTAGTTTCTTACTGATACTGATCAGGGATGTGTAATATCAGTGTCTTTAATATGCCTAGCCAGAGAATTATTAACATTAGAATTCCTGATTCTTTCAAATAGCATCCTATTTGTTTTGCCTATGTAAAATTTTTTGCAAACATTACACTGTTTTGTAACATTAGACATATGTTGTTTGTTCACAGTGATACCAAATGAAAGTGGTTTGGAATTTGTTAAAAAGTTTTTGTTAGACGATGGAACATATGATCTAAAATAGATTTAATATGTCTATTCATTATAGAGACCATCTTGGATAATGTCTTTACCTTTGATAATTATTACAGGAAGAAGATCGGAGCGGCCATAGGCACCCCCTGTGCCAACAGCTATGCTAATATGGTGTTGGCATAGTGGGAAAAGACATGTGTCCTAACCAATAATAGTTTTCTGGCTCATATTAAATTCTACAAATGTTTTGTAGATGATGTTTTTTATGTTATGGGAGGGAACTATACTAGATTTAATCTGCTTTTTAGAGTAATGGTACTACAAACTTTCTTAAATTTACTTGCAACTACTCTACACAATGGATAGACTATTTGGATATACAGCTAGAGAAAGATGCTTATGGTAACATTATTACCAGTCATTATAGGAAAGACTGTCACAAAAATCATATGTTACATAAAAATAGTCTACATCCCGCACATATTTTTAAAACATCATTAAGGGACAAGCAATGAGACTTTCTCGCCTGAACAAGATGGAAGATAGATTTATGACAGATCTGGGAGTACTAGGAGATTAATTATTAGCGAGGGGATATAGGAACAGCGAAGTCAATGAATTATTAGTGAGGGGATATAGGAACAGTGAAGGAGAAAAAGGTATCAATGAGGCTGAAGCAGTAGAGCCTCCCCTTACTTTTCAGATACTAACTATAGGAATGAAGTATCTGGATCTGCTACCAGTTATAAAGCACCAAGGGTAAATTTAACATATTCCAGTAATATTAAGATTATTTGTGACACTGTAAAAAAGAACTGGCATGTTTTGACATCAGATAGTATAATTAATGCTGTAATAGGAACAGAACCAACTTTTTCATTCAGGAATAAAAAGTCCCTGAAAAGGCTACTGTGTTACAAGAGCCCTACAACTAGTTTGTTTGTTTGTGTCTTTTGGCTTTTCCTGGTTAGGGGTCGCCACAGCAGAACTCCGGTCCGCTAATGATTGGTAGTGGATTTTTACGTACCGGGTTACCAGCCCTGATGCACAACCTTCAACAAAGGCATGCCCCATTCACATATGCCTCCACACAGAAGACGCTCTAGCTGAGAATCTAACGGGACAACGTCTTTCTATGAGGCGACAACGCTACCGCAGCACCACCATAGCAGTAATATACAGGGGACTTTTCCTTGTGGATCCTGCAATTTTTGTCATTTAATTGATACACACAATAGCTTTGTTCATCCTTATACTGGTGCTATATATAATTTAAAAGTTCATGCAACTTGCAGGACAAAAAATTTAGTTTACTTGGCATAGTGTAATGTTTGTAAAAAAATTTTACATAGGCAAAACAAATAGGATGCTATCTGAAAGAATGAGGGAGCATCAGAGGGACATCAGGAATTCTAATGTTAATAACTCTCTGGCCAGGCATATATTACACATAACTTTAATTTTAAAGTTATTGAGATGCTCAATGAAAATGGTAAACTTGGTGACATTATTAATTATACGGAAAGCCGTGAATTGTTTTGGATACTACATTTGCAAGCTGATAAAGCTTTTGGACTAAATGACAAGGTTTCTTTAAAACCTAAATTGAAGAATAGGAGGTCTTAATTGTTTTTTAATCATGTGTTTGTGAACTGCATATTTTATTGGCTGCTTCTTTTCTAAATCTGTATTTAACAACTGAATTGTGTAATTTGACATGGTCTGAAGAAGTTTTTATGAAAGTGCTTACCAGTTTTATTTATTAAAGTGTTAAGAAGTACCTTCTAGCCTTTGGCACAGTTTTTTACAAAGATTTTTTTTCTTTTGTTACATAACCAATTTATGTTATGGGTACCACCACAGGGGTTTATTTTTAAATTTAGCACTGTATTTACTTCAGAGGATGGTATACGCATCTATGGAACGATTCACATGTGCATAGAATTGGGTGGTAAAAAAATTCTGCACGAGTAATGGGATCATAAAGTTGGAAGATGTTGAATTTAGCTGGGTTATGACTCAGTTTCAGTAGATTTGCTTTGGTACAATCTTTGAGTATTGAGGTATTGGAGAATGTTTCTGACTAGTGATGCTGTGGTGGTGCAGCGGTTAGCATTGTCACCTCACAGCAAGAGCCTCTCCCATTCTATTCTCAGCTAGAGTGCCTTCTGTGTGGAGTCTGCATGTCCTCCCCACGATCAAGTAACATTAAAGACATGCAGGTAGGTGCGTGCGTGAATGGGTGTGCCTTCTTTGAAGGTTAGGCATCGAGCTGGCAACTCGGCACCGTAAAATAACACTGCCAATCATTAGCGGACCGGAGTTCCTCTGTGGCGACCCCTAACCGGGA
>NC_056727.1:1239735176-1239740176 GCF_019279795.1 Protopterus annectens | reverse complement strand
TCTAAACTTTCTAAATGTGTTTTTTAAATAGAATCACTAAATAATATAAAGTTCAGGATATAGAACCAATACAATGGCTGAAAGATAAATAATTAGTATAGAATGCAATCCCAATCCACAGCTGTTTAATTGGAATGTCAGTTTTAGTAGAATATTATCCATAAGCAATTTGTTTTTTGTATTTATTTATTTATTTTACATTTGTTGACCGGGTAAGTCCGACTGGAACCAAGTCCATTTTCAGCGGATGCCCGGGGAGATAAGCTCCAACAGAATACAGGAATGATAACAGTAGAGTAAAAGACATTGATTATATATAATATTTAAATTTTAGGTATTAATGTAGTTAAGAAAAGGAATACAGGTAGAAGTACATTCAGACGATCAGTGTAACAAATTTCCAATTTTTAAGGGTAGTAGTAGATTACAAAAAAAGGAAAAACAAATTAGATAGGTAAATTACATACATTATTTAGATTTAGTCAGGTTTGTCACAGTGGCATATCCATTTTTGTTCCAGGTGTTGTTTGATTGAGGCTTTAAATTGGTCTGGGGAGGAGAGCATGGTATTTAACATGGAGGCAGTGCTAATTTGTATTTAACATGGAGGCAGTGCTAATTTGTATTTAACATGGAGGCAGTGCTAATTTGTTTACACTTGGAGAACCTCCCATTCTGTGGATTCCTTGATTGTTGATCTTTAACACAAAACCAGTGCATGTTATAACTCTGTATATTAGACAGCATGGAAGTGAAAACTAATCAGATGTTGATTAGGCTAACAAGTCACGGTTCTACAGTTGATGCTCATTTAGTTACCGTGACTGGACAGAAAATATGTTGAGGACAGAATTTGTTTAATACAAGAACATGGTACGTACGTGCTTCCGCGGTGGTGCAGTGGTAGTGTTGTTGTCTCACAGCAAGAGGTTCTCCCGTTCGATTCTTGGCTTGGGTTGGGAGTGCCTTCTGTGTGGAGTCTGCATGTCCTCCACGTGGTCGAGTGGGCGTTCGAAAGACATGCGTTGAATGGGCGTGCCTTCGTTGAAGGTTGGGCATTGGGCTGGCAACTCGATACCATAAAATCCAACTGCCAATCATTATCAGACCGGAGTTCCGCTGTGGCGACCCCTAACCGGGAAAAGACAAACAACAACAACAAGGACATGGTACTTACAGATGCTTGAGTTAGGGACAGTACTTCTGAACAAATTCCAAGGCAAACTATTTGCATTCCTGCAAATAATAGGCAATAACTTTTTTTCTATACATAGCAATATGTGTATCACTTATTACTGAAGTAATATTATGAATCTGCATATATTTATTTTGTTTGTATACATATATAAAGCAAACTGCAATTGTTATTTTGCATTTGGGGTATATTTAATATGACTAACACTACTAATATAAACTAAGAAAGGCTGCCTAAAAACAAACTTTGTTTGAAGTGTACCACCTTAGCTTCACAGCTTACATTTCACCATATCTTTATGTATTTCATTGCACAACGGATGTTTATAATCATTGTAGAAGTTAATGAATTTCATGATTCTAAAGTCTGTGAAGTTGAGACTGTATGTAAAACTAAAGCTTATTTTAAAGCAAATGTTAGTGCTTTTAAATTGTAATTCTTAAGTCTTAACACTTGTTATACTAATCTGTATATACAATACATTGTGAAAAACATACCTTTTTTCTTCCTACATATTGGGTTGTGGTTGAAATGGATGAGTCCCTGTGGATCACTGCACTTATCTGGCCAAGAAACATGCAACTAAAGTAAATAAAAATAAATCAAGTGCAACATGTTTCCCCAGTATGTCTCTCTACTAGATATTATTTGTTCTTTACACAATGCATGTATCAAGGGAAGTCTGCAAATTCCACAGTCATTATGATGTGTGCAGAAAAGCACACTTTAGGATTGAATGGTCAGGCATGCATACTATTGATGATTTTCCACACTTATCCATTAGAATGCAGCTGATTTCCAGGCTTTTGTTGATATGGTTGTTAATGTGCCAACTGAAGGTGAATTTACAGATGTTGGTTTTGCTATGTAAAGACCAGCAACAGTTGTAAAACATTCATTTCAGTGGGCTGTAGTAAGAGTGTTGTTGTTCTGCGTTCAAAGGTAGTTACTAGGCATGCAGCCCAGGGGATCATTGAAGAGCCTAGCCCAGTGTCCTAATTGTCTCAAAGCACTGTCTGATTAAGTGACTTACTCAAGGTCACATGGCAAGCACATTTAGGTGGAGGGATTCAAACCCTGTGCCATAGGAAGCAGCTCATTAACAGCTCAAAGCCATAATCCCATGCACTAACAGTCAGATTGAACAGGGCTTTACATAGCTGGCCTAGGTTTTATGAACAGGTTATATAGTGAGACGTTTTCTACTTTCATTCTAAGACAAATTTAATGCATCTTTAAATGTGTATGGCAATTCTGTGGTATTATTTCAGTAGTGCAATGAGGGGTATACCCAGGACTGGTTAGTTTTATACTTTAATTATATTTTACTTAGTTTTACTTTTACTTAGTTAGTATCATGTAGTGGAAATGTACAGATTTGGATCTATTTTGCCAGTATTTCTTTTTTCTGACAGGTTGTTTGAAATTATGATTTTCTTTTATTTGAGTTACTTTATTCTAACGGTTTCTCTGTTTTTCATTCTATTTTTGGAAAATGTCATTTCAGGGGGTTAACAATGGTGTTTGTGAATGTCTGTATGCATAGTATGTATACTTTTGTTTTTTACTCCTGTGGGTTGAGTTAAAGTGACTGGTAAAAGATGAACAGAAATTTCTGTACTCTGACTGCTGTAAATATTTGTTGCACTCATTTGTCAGTATCAATTGCTAGGCTAAATATATTTTTTATTTATCATCATCTCTCCTGCCATAAAAAGAAAACATGCACTATACCCTGTAATCTGCAATAGCCCCGCTACGTTCACCCTCGCTACGCTCGGGCTCTCTTCGCTCCCCTCCCTGCCCCCAATTCCCTCCCGCCCCAGTACCTCTAAATTTATAGTACTATAGCCACTCCCCCACTTTCTAGATCCTATCTGCTTTCATCTGGGATAATTCCACCCACCCCTATTTTACTACCTACATTTAATAGCACCTATTAGCTTTCATCTGGCATTCTCCCATCCCCCTTCCAGTACCTTTACCTCACCACTCTATCTTCTGGTGTTGCATCACCAGGTAAAACAGTTCCTTCACTCACTAGCTGAATCACATATAATGATATACTCCTCTTTACTGCCCCTCTTGTTTACACCCCTCTTGTTCACACCATACCTCCTTACCTTGTATGAAAACCAGTTTCTTACGGGATTTCAGGTCCCAAAAGGCCATACTATCACCCCAGCTGTAAATCCTTCCACCTTCAACCATACTTACAGTACCAGATCCTATCCAACATCTTGTTCAGTCTATCAACATCTCAACCCCAGGCACATTAGCTCTAGATCCAAACACTACCACAAACTAATAAACAAATTCCTGAAGTTCATCACCAAGTATAGACTCAACCTAATACTTGGAGTTGATATTCACCCCAACCCTGGCCCACTCACTTCAGATACACATACCCCCTCTACTTGTAATCTAAGCTACAAACCTACAATTAATAGGCCAACTAACTCTCTCCTAGTCTGTCATCTCAATACTAAAAGCATTAATAACAAGGTACATGAATTGCATGCACTTCTGGATGTCCACTCCCCTGAGATTCTCTGTTTATCTGAAACCTGGTTAAAACACTAAAGACAATGAAGTGTTACCACCTGGGTACAACATACACAGGCTGGATCGTGCTTCGAGGAAGGGGGGTGGGGTAGCTGTACTCTATAAATCTGAGTTGAATGTCACCATAGATGTAATACAACCTCCTCAGATTAATAACTCAGAGATTCTTGCCACCAAATTGCAACTTAATAAAAATAAATGCATTAATATCATCTGTATGTGCATTCCCCCAGGTAACAATATATCTACATTTGAAGATATCCTGCACTGGTTATCATGTCACTACCCCCAAGAAACCCTACTACTTGGAGACTTTAACATAGACTGGGGCACCTGTTCCTTAGAATCCCCAACCACCCATATTAACCTGCATGCATTTACACAAATCATATCCACCCCTACCAGGATAGGTAAACCCAACCAAAAAGAAAGTATACTTGACTGGGTACTCATAAACAGTCACCCCCAACTGTACACCTCTGGTACCCTCCTTAATGGCCTAAGCGATCACCTTCTCACATATGTAATTAAGCACAAAACCATTAATTCCCAACAACCCTTACTCAGAAAGGTTAGAAACCCTGCCAAATTCCGACAAGAACTAAACTCATGTAATTGGTCTATTCTAAAACACCTCCCCTTAGAGGAAGCAGTAGCATACTTTAACAACAAATTCCTTGAGATCCTTGATTTGCATGCACCTGTTCGTTCAAAGAGAACCAAGGCAAAAACTGCACCATGGCTTTCTATAGAGTCTAAACTCAATATTACCCTTAGAAACAAAGCTTGGGCTTGATGGCATTCTTCTAAAGACCCTCAAGATCACATTAAATACAGGCAATCCAGGAACGAAACCAAAAAATCAATTTTACAAGACAAAAAACAATACTACTGTAATTTACAGACAGTAAATCAAAATAACCCTCAGAAGTTTTGGGCAGGTTTAAATAATCTACTACATCCTGGACAAACTTCAACTCCAAACCCTGCTACTACTATTGATAAAACCCCTGAAGATGTTTCTGATAGTTTTAACCAATTCTTTACTGAGACAATTTAAGCCCTAGCTAGCCAACTACCTCCTAGCTCCCCTGGTCCTGAAAGTAGCACCCCTAGAAACCTACTTGCGTTCAGCTTCCAACCAGTCGCCACTTCACTTATCCGTACCTTGATCAAAAAATTAAAACCCAATACACTTTCTGCTGATCAACTCCCTGCCGAGTACCTACAAAAATCAGCT